>NC_091941.1:3813345-3858345 GCF_041260155.1 Ptychodera flava
TAGCGGCAAAGCATCTTGGGACGGAGATAGTACATCACTGGTATCAAGCCCATTCTATTTGCTTAAATACTGCCACTTGGAAAGCCGCCGTAGAACAGGCACACGACTTATTCTGCGGGCGTATTTTTTTTTTGAATTGCACACAAATGTGAAGTGAAATATTTATTTGTCAAGGTCTGTACTTAATAACATAGATGCCATTGCACTTAGGGCTAAGTCGAACATGCCGGCCCGGAAATTGGAGCAATGAGAAAATTGGAGAGTCTTCCTTGAGCATTGAAAGGAAGAAATTCGAAGAGTAATGAAAAGAATAAACACATTTTCAAGTCGATTGCTTTGGTTCTGAGTGCTGCTGGGAACAATCAGTTTGATTCTGTAAAGTGGCCAACGGACAGTTGAAAATCCAGTGGCTCGACGTATGGGTAGGCACTCGTTGTACAACAGCGCCATTAACGGAGATGTAGATAGACGTTTTGTTTTTCAATGCATTTCTCATATCTATCATACAGTAAGGGAGTCGTCATTATTTACGGCCTTGGGTCGAAGGAATGTGACGGGGTCACTCAAAAAAATTAAAAACTTCAAGGGGATTGCTCAAAATATGAAAGAGAAGAAGGGGGTACTCAAATTTTGGTGCGAAGTAAATTGAAACACTTCTCAGATTGCACCACTGCACACATCAATTTCTCAAAATTTTCGATGCGAGAGGGGAACACCAATCTCCGTACAAAGATTATTGTTGTGCGGCGTGGATATAACCTAGCTAGGAAGTCTCAGCAGTAACGGCACTGGTGGGGGCGCCCGTTCAACGAATCGGAGACCCTCTAGCTTGGTTCGGATTATCCACGCCGCACTGCTACCACATCGCGCTTCAATCTCTGTGTGGGGATTTGGGGGAGTCCCCCCCCCTCCCCATGCTCTCCCTCTGGAGTGTTCTAACAGTTTTACTAAATTGAAAACACCTCTCAGATTGCACCAGACTACACCTTTGCATACATCAATTTCTCAAATTTTTCACAGGATCTCGGACAAAACTGAACCGTTTTGAATTCATCCTTTATTATCGCTGAAACACATTTTAATTGACCTCAGTTCAATAACCATTTTGACCGTATTCAGGTTTTCATTAGAAGCTGGCAGCTTGAGAAATGACACACGAAGGTCACATTCCTGCAAATTCTTTGGTCTTAAACCTCTGGCAAACTAAAAAGGTTTTTTACAAAATGCATTGTCATTGCCTGATTGTTAAGTATTGTGACTCAAACACTGATCATGAAAAAATGTAATAAAAATATTAGTGTTCAATGTCATTTTCAAACAATTTTACCGAGTGCAAAATAACTTAAAAAACCTCTCAGATTCAATACACACATCAATTTCTCAAAATTTTTAATGCGAGAGGGGGACCTCTCTCGTGCTCTCCCCTTGGATTGTTCTAACAGTTTTACTCAGTAAAAAAACAAAAACACTTTTCAGATTGCTCCAGACTGCACCATTGCACTCATCAATTTCTCAAAATTGTCCATGCAAGATAGAGGATATCCTTCTGACACTTTCCCTCAGCCTGCCGCATATTCTCCCACCCCCCCTGTTTTCAAATTTTGCCCTGTCAGATATCCTAGTGAAAACCCTGTCATGATACCCATCCAAATTAAACAATACTATAAGGTTGGACATTGGTTATAGCCTGAGCTTTTATATCTATATTTTGTTATCGCTTTGAATTTCATTTTGTTGGTTTCACCTTTTTCAACTGTGATGAGATAACCAATGATTATCTAGCAGGGTGCATCAGGATTTGAAAGGTCTTTACTATTGCTGTATTTTTTAAATGTTACAAATACACGCATTGGTATTAACTTTTCTAAGTTAGTGGGGGCTGTCAAAATTTCTGAGTTAGAGAGTGGGGTTACTCAATGTCATAATGGTTGGCAAGGGGGTGGGCTACTCGAAAAATCGGAGTTTCGGATGACATTCTTCCGGTCCCCAGGCCATGAATAATGACGGCTCCCTTATACACAACTGTACCATTCAGTGCGTTCTTTTGTTTCGATCTCATAATTCAAACAGGAAGTTTTCTAAAAATATTTGTAGCGAAATATATTTTTTAGCAGATTTAACTCGATTGTATTGTGATTTTGTGGCAACAAAACATGAACAATACATAGAGAAAACATGATATCAACATTTTTCTTTGTAAACAAGGAGTTTACGAGCGATTCGAAACGGGCGTTTTCATATCATAGACTATTTTAAAAGATCATGTTTGTTTAAAGTAGCATGCATCTCAAAAGTTAAAATCCTAAACCTTTGCTCCAACTTTCCTCAATGAAAGTTTTAACCATTCTCCTAGCAAATCGATCATAAAAATCACGGTTCATCGTGCAAAGTTTGTTATAGAGAAACAAATTACCTAACATTAAGCGATATTTGCAATTCAAAATGGCCGCCATCCATTTGTTAACTCTATGGGGGAAAATAATATTTTGGATTTTCTAAACACTAAGAAGGTGAAAGTCTTTCTCACTTCATGAGCTTCAAAATGAGCCCTCAAGTGATAGATCAGAGAATTATTGTAAAAAATTGACAGTCCGAGTATCTGTCCCCAAGGAGCATTCTACCAGACTAGAATGATCACGGTCTCTCCACAAAGACCCCTTGAATACTATGCGCTGTGGCATTGAAATTATTCTAACTTGTTCAAGGATTTGATGCCGTTCAAAGCTACACTGAATTCACAGATCCTTGATTTAAAATTTTATGTGTAACCTGGAAGACAGCGTTCGCCTTAATATTCACTAGAACTGCACCTCGGACTTTCTGTGCTCACTTTAACGAAACAGCGTTGATAACACCAAGTAGACTAGCAATAATATTAACACTTAATTAGTAAGCGTTTTCGTCACCCGTTAACTACATTCAAACAAAATGTCAAGTAAATCAAATCTGCATAACTGTGAATGTGTCGCGCGAACGAAAAAAATACATGGCAACTTGTCTGAAAAAATTGGCCATTTAACTAGAAAGATGAGAAAGAAAAATATCAATAAAGTCATATCATTATAAAATGCGTTCATGACGTAGATTTGTGCAGGTATTTTAAAGATAAATTTAAAAAAAGGCAAATAGCGAGTCCTCCCTCCCGTTTGAGTTTGTCACATGGCCCTCTAGTGGTGACAAGTGACGTTTTAAAAACTCTGTATTCACTCGCAATGGAAAATTGAAATCTTTTTTTCACCTATTCACTGACACTGGTGAGGGATTTACAGTCTGGACACGAAAAGCAATTCTTTGTTATCTTTAAGATAAGGCTGATAGTAAAAATTCATATCATGCCATATGCATTGTATGGTGTTGAGTGCCAACGTCGTATAATGTAGGTGACAAATATGGACTCGCTGGAAGGCAACCATGGTGGAAACTAGAATATCTGGTGTGGTTCAATTTTATGTTTTGAAATATTGTGGGGTCTTAACTCTCAAAAGAGAACATTTACATGTAAATGGCCTTTAACAATCTGTTGCGGCAACAAAGGCAAGTAAAACACCCACTTGGTATTAAGGACATGTCGATATGCTGGTTATATCTTTATTTTCGAACCATAAAAGTCATTCTGGCTGATCGATTGTCTATTAAATTTTGAATTCTATGAACTGAAATCGAAGTATACAGTTTGGATCGTCACTGTTTTTGAAAAGAAGGCATGGATAGGATTTATTCCTTTTAGTTGTGTGTATGACCTCTATCCAAAAAAAGTGGCGGCTTAAGTTGATAAACTTGCCGACTACGGCAGAACGAACCCAGGCATTGCTAGAAAAATTAGGATTACATGCACTTATAGACTGGACGATCCGTCGCTCGAGGGCGCTCTCTACGCTGCGAGAGGGGTGAGCATAGACAGCGCCCTCGAGCGACGGATCTTCTAGTCCAATGTACCTTTAGCAATAGTAGTTGTATGTCTAAAACATATATTATTACAGAAGCGTCGGTCCTTCATTCGAAAACCGAGCTGAAAAGGGCATAACTTAAAAAAACTATCTCTAAGGATATTTAACACTTTCTAACTATTCCTTTGAGTATGTTATTGATAAGTGAAATCAGTTTATATAGGTTGATCATAGAGACGATGCATCTCAAAAAGGGTTATCGTTGGCAAATTGTTCACTTGAGAAACAATCGCCGTTTTCGTATGTTAAATTTTTTTTATGTCTATTGACAAAACAAAATACAATGATACGGTTTTGATCATAAAGTTAATGGGTACATTATGTCCGATACTAAAATCGCTCTTTTCCGTCGGTACTTCGCCATAGCTATTCATGAAATCTGAATCATACACAAATTACGGCGACATGTTGGCGCCCTATTGTGTATAAGTCGGCAAAGTATTCTAATTCCATCGACACATGGTACCGAGTGTCGTTAAATCAGTGTTTGTTGATTTGCACACGACAATGGAATCAAGGGATATTTTATATCATTATCAAGAAATAATTTGCCAAATGATATAAACGCATATCATAAAAAGTAAGTGATTTTTCGTATTTTCACATACTCAGAAGTCATAATTGACCAATTAGACTCCTATATAGGTCAACCATTGACACGGAGCTCACGTTTTGAATCTATAATTAAAATTGGTGTTAAATATCAAATTTTGTTTCCTTTTTAGATGTTTTTTCACCATGTAGTTCCTTTTTGCATCAACCAACATTGTATTAGGTTCCTTAATTTTACGTTGAATTAAAAAACAAGGATCCGATGACTTAAAATTTGGTTTTGTATAGTAAAACAAGTCTGTTTGTGATCCACAATTCAAGGTCTCTGATTTCAACGCTATTCTCACTCTGCGTCCACATGAACACTTGTTGGTTGGTTCAGTCTTTGATAATTAACTCAAATATTTGTCTGAGGGTCAGTGAAAAGGCTGTAACTTATTTTGGGTCTGA
This sequence comes from Ptychodera flava, assembly GCF_041260155.1. Taxonomy (NCBI): domain Eukaryota; kingdom Metazoa; phylum Hemichordata; class Enteropneusta; family Ptychoderidae; genus Ptychodera; species Ptychodera flava. The sequence continues at coordinate 3,818,295 of NC_091941.1, forward strand.
GGCCGTGTGCACGGGAGGAAACTCATAATGGCCTCCGTGCAGGGGATAGTTGAGTTAACATAGCTACATGTAAATATATGTGTAAAACGTTAAGGTTTTTATAGCGAACACACACAATGACGACGTGAATGTCTTGAGCAAATTAACGCTGAGAAGGGGCTACAAAGGCCGCAGAAAACTTAGCCATTCCATCGCTGATTGCACAATTACGATAAAAATTCAAGTAAAATAAACATGTATGTTGCAGCTGTGTACATTGCAGCAGTATCCGCCATCAGTGTTGGAAGAGCTTGAAAAATCACTTGAAAATGTAGTTTCACTCTGTAAACCCGATGACCAAGTCCTTATTTGCGGTCATCTTAATTTATCGGACATTACCTGGGTCAAGACTCCCGGTCACCATAATATTCATCCTTCATCTTGGAGTAATCGGAAATCCGAACTCTTCTTATTTAATCAACATAATTTATTCCAAGTATGCTCAATTAACACTTGCAATAACCGTCAACTGGATTTGGTATTGTGTAACGACCCTGATTGTGTTCAAGTCTCTACAGCTGACCCAGCTGTTTCTTCAGACCATCTTGCATTATCATGCTCCATCAACATAAAAGGTGTTAAATATCCAGAGAGATGGATACATAATTATCCTGAAGCTGATTTTGACCATCTTCGGAATCTCATCAATGTATGTCCATCAACGGAACAAAGAACACTGACGACACAACGGGATTATATATTCTCTGACATGTTGCAAGAATGCATCGACGGCTGCGTTCCAAAAGTAAAAATCCGACCAAGAAAATATCCGCTTTGAATTACAACGGATATTTTATTTCTGTTAAAAGAAAAAAAAGGCAGTACACATACGCTACACAGCATGAAAAACAGAAGACGCGTACACAGCTTTCAAGGAACTACGAAAAAGAACTTAAACAATCCAATCTACTCATCTGGTTACTACAAGCCACTCTGTACCTTTTTTCAACATTCCACCTTTGCAAGAGCGCAGGAGTTTTCTGGATACGACCTTCTTTTACAAATGTATGTTCCATTTTTATAACAGCTCCGAAATTGTAGAGCGTATCTGTCTTCATGTACCTTCTCGCTCTTTGCGTTGAAAACAGCAATTTAAACCTAATGTCAATGCTCATTCTTCAGCATTTTTACACAGAACTATGAAAATTTGAATATTATTTTAAATAGTGAGAATTTTGATATTTTTAATTGAAACTAGGGGCAATTTCACAGATTTTTACTAAATGTTTATTCGTTCTAGTTCTGTTTTTACAACATTCGTTTAAGCTGTGTTTTGACTGACTGTCTATGTTTCTCTGCTGTGTTTTATGTTAGTTCTTTTTGTCTTTTGCTGGAACTGTTATCGGGCGAAAGCCCGTTATTTCCAGTGAGTAAACAAATAAATAAATAAATAAATAAATAAATAAATTCGTAACTTCCCTCCCCTCCCCTCCCCCCGTGAGTTGACACTGTACAACATGAATTCATGACCCATTTTATCAAGGTCTAATATGACGATAAGCTCGTGACAGGTCTCGATTCCAACAGCGCCAAAGAGGTACACTTTGAAGGATTGCCATCTGCTTAGGCAGGCAATAATAAACCTATACACTTGAGGAAATAAACCCAACAAGCACCATTCATCAGATCGCAGTTGTCATTTATCCAATCCTCGTTAAACATGTCCTCTGACCTCAACTATAAATAAATTATTCGACCTGCATTTCCCTCCATTCTATCAATCTGCTGATATCTGCGTCGGAAACAGATTGAGACAAAGAAAGCCGACACTAATAATCCCCAAAGACTGATGACTTCGAGGGCTTTATTGGGTTTTCACACGATCAAACGGGCCCGCGTCCAAAAGCCACTGTGTAATACGCATTGTCTTTGACTGAAAACTTGCCTTATCATGCAAAATCAACTCAATAGAGATAAAAAATAAGTTAAATCTGTAGTTGGCGTGATAACCTTTTCTTGTGTAACTCGAGGCACGCGGGTTGTTTGCGTATTAATTATCCAACCCTTGTTCATATCGCTTGTTCAGTCGTGGTAAAATGACCCATTGACCTCAAATGAGATGGAGTAAAACGGTAAAAAGCACCACCCGGACAGGAGAAGGAAGGAAAGACTTGTTGTTCCTGACGAATAAACAGATTGAAAAGTAGATGATGTACACTTTACCTAGCTTCCTAGTTAGCATTACCTAGCGAAAGTATTAAACTAAAGCTAAAAATAGTCCCCTTGTTTATGACAGAACCTATTCTGGCGTCAACTCTCTATTATTGTAAAAGATAAACGATAGCTAGCGCAATTAAGCCATGGCATGTAACTGTTGTGTCCGCGAACGAGGGTGATCTGAAAGTAGGGCACTGCTACCTGTTACGAGTACAAGGTCATTGGCTACTTGATGGGTGAGAGTTCTTTAGTGTATCTTAATGCAAAGACATTATCCTCGTTGCGCTAACGGCACCGACAATTTAACTATACATCATCAAATTCGCATACGTTATGAACGACAGTCACCGACTCACTGTAAATCGTGTGTCGGTGACCCGACTTACACGTTAGTGGCCATTATTATCCATTTCCATGATCAAATATCCGTTCTAACGATCGCTCTATGCCGTTTGTACTCCATGTTTATCACCTGTCTCAAAACAAATAGCAATCATTGAAAACTCCAAGAAAGAGACTACAAATGCAATCTTGGTCCACAATGAGGGGGGAATTGTTCAAATATTTGACTAAACTCACAAGACAAAAACACAATTATGGAAGGTTGATGAATGTTGTCCTAGTACGTTACCATTTTATTGTAAAGGAAAGCGGAATTTATTGATAAGAATGACATCAATTTTTTTATTTCACAGTTATTCTATTTCTAAATTTCAAACAAAAAATTACATCCACAATTTTGATTCATTTTCTGAGAACTGAATGCATTGATGGCTTCGAATTTTTATTTCTAGTAAAGTCATGCTATTGTCTTACCTTGGGTTTCGTGCCAAATTACAGAAACTGAGATGAATGTAAAATCATTCTACTTTGCCCGATTTGGATTTTTTTATTTCGGCAAATTCATACTTCTGCGTTGCAAATACTGTTGTATCGCCGCTGGCGGCGCCCTACACTTCGTCTGGTTTTCACGGGCATGTGGGATTCTGAATGTCTTCTGACGTGTCTGCACTGAGCTCTGTCAACACGTTGTTGCGACGTCTGAATTTTTCAAATCACGACAAAAACCGGGTCAGTTTTTGACTGAAATTTCTTCTTTTTGTCAAGTTTAGTACACCTAACTATTAATTTGATCGCCAGCAAAAAAAAGTAAAGTAAAACACAATTTTCGTTCGCCACTCCTGAACCTCGGTCCAAAAAATCCGATTAACAAGATTTTTTTTCTTTTGCCTGATCCTTTATTTTGTTCGTATCACCGTACAGCATCACAAAAAACCCGAAGTACAATTTATTGCTTTGTTAGTCTATTTTAAGTTTATTTTAATCTTTTTGCTCTCCTGTAATGATTATCCTGAAAGTTCGTATAACTTAGACTGTGGCAACTATCACAGGGCATTTTTTATAATCAGAAAGTATTCTCATACAACAGCAGCTGAAAATGTACGACAACAATCCGACAGTGTTAATGTAAGAACAGTACTCCTGGGTCGCTTGTTGGTTATATAGTTACTCATGACATACTTGAAACTCTTTTGTGTTTTTATCACTCCCTTCCGCATTCCTCATGAAGATAGTGTCTTCTGTGCCTACAATATGACTGTGACAAACAAGTTGAATGTAATTTACCTAGACCATGTTATTTCAACCATATCACATTTCCGAGCTATCCACATAGGGGCATGTGCAATAACCTACACACGTCAAGGATTTGAATTTCACAACGCATTATTTTATGGTTTCACTGGTAAATTAAATTAAAACGTCGAAGATATTGGTCTGTGTGGTCAAAATGTCAAAGAACGTAAGTAGCAATGAATAACTATCCAGTCAATTTCTGGTTGCACATTGTTGCATGATGATCTTGACAGGTTTGTCCGTTGGTGTTCAACATGGAAGCTTAAGTTAAATATTGACAAATGTGGCTTCATTAGTTTCACTAATAAGACTAAGATGATTCTTTTTAATTACTCAATTAATACAACTCCAATCACACGTTTTACGTCAATCAAGGACCTTGGTGTCATACTTTGTGGCTCCATGGATTTTTCCGAGCACATTGATACTGTCGTCAAGAAAGCAATGCGCAATCTAGGTTTCTTAAAACGCAATTGTCAAGATTTCCATGAAGTAAAGTCGGTGAAGGCCTGTACATTTCTTTGGTACGGAGCTGCCTCGATTTCTGTTCTGTTATATGGAATCCAAAGTTGAACGTGTTCAAAAGAAATTTATCAGATACTTATGCTTTAAACAAAACATACCTTACTGTTCTTCAGAGTATAGAAAATTATGCACATTTTTCAAACTACCTCCCCTTTTTAATCGTAGAAAAGTTTGATCTCTGTTTTTTTATACAAATGTATTCATTCTGTGGTTAACAGTTCTTATTTAACACAAATCCCACTGAATGTCCGTTTCGGGTACCAGCAACAGAATTAATGTTCGCAAGTACTCTTTCATTCCACGTGCTCTGTCCACTTTTAACGAAATTGCAAAATATAATCCAAATATTGATATTTTTGACAGATTTAGACAGATTTAGTCTTTTTAAAGATAGTGTAAAGAATTATTTTTATACATGATCTCGTTTGTGAATCGCAATCGTCTGTTTTTATTGTATATATTGTTTTTATTGTTTATTTTGTGTGATTGTGCTTGTATTCTTTTTATGTCGAGCGGAGCCTGTAATTGGGATTTATTCCTGTTGGTCTTCCGAATAAATAAATAAATATATAAATAAATAAATAAATAACATAAAAAATTAAAACCAAAAGACTAAAGAATTAGTACAATTTATTACTGACCTTGTTTTATGCAATATTATTTGTCAGGGTTCTTCTACTTTTATCATCAATCTGCCGTGTGTTAGACGATGACCTCATTGTGTAGGCATTTGTCAACCAAGGCACTGAGAATTTATACACATTGAATGTCACCTTGACAGTACCTCTGTGAGTAGCTAAACGACACTTCACATTCCGTTCAATGCGTCAATGGCTCTCATTGGGCGGAGTGAGTCATTTTATAAACTCTAAACAGTCCCTTTAATAACCCGTCGACTGCAGATTTTGACCTTCGAGGTACATTCTTTATATGCATATACAGTTTTTTTCCATTAAACAAAATGATATTTCTCCAGTACCTTGTTTCTGTCAGGACCTGTTCTATTCAATAAATGCCAGCGATAGGAAAAAGTAGACGAGACAGCAAAAATGATGAATTGAATTATTATGCAGCGGTATACGCACATTATAAGCCGAATTGAAGCATAGACGGTTGAGAAAACCATCATCTATTCTTCATGTACAGATACTGATCTTAATTCGTTATACTGTCATACTTCATCATGATCAGATCAAATTAACAAAAAAATAATATGCTTCCGATTACATGCTTTTCAAAAATAGAACAGGTAGGTTGGGATTTATTCTTAGTTCGCTAAATTTTTATTTCTTAAGTCTTCTTCTGACCGAAGATTCAATCGATTTATCGACGGGAAGATCATAAATATCACGTGATGAACGACACTGTGGTCACGTGAACCAAAACTGATGCCGGGTCAAAACGCTTTTAGTTCTTAACTCTTAATATTTCATCAATACTTCCCAATTGTGATTGTCTATGAATAACAGCTGTAACTTATGAAGATCTTTTCATAGTTACTACTACATGTATAAGAAAAAGTTCGCTGGTTGCACACTGTCGCCCCAGATTTTTTGGCCCGCCGTTCTCGAATACCAGATCGCAGGATGTTGTTTTTGCCGCCCCCCCGGTTCTCTGTACGGTCAAGAACACGGTGGTGCACAAATTAGATGCTAACAATTAATATTTTTCATGAAAAATGCGATTTCTTCAGTACTATCGCGAGATGACGCAATTCCACGCAGTGCTTTTAATCGCCTGTGCCCCCCGCCAAATTCTATCGACGGGACAAATTATAATTGTCGTCAGTTTCACGTGTCCAGTGCACCTAGCCATTTTCATTTACTCCAAATACTAATTACTATTCTAACCACGACGTGAAAAATCCGAAATACACGTGAATCAATGACTACAGTGACTACGCTATGTCAGTGGGGTGAGTCAAAATATCTGAAACAGACCCATTGTTAGGGACTTTTTGTCAAAATCAGACCCATAGTTAGGAAATAATGCAGCGAGCAAAATACAAAATAAGCCGACCAGTTGTCATACTAGCAATACTAGCAAACAATTTACAGGCCCATGGGCTACAATATCATTGAATTTGTTCAAGTTCAAATATTTCCAAGAACTTCAGATATTATTTTATTTCTACCAATAAAGTGATATTACCTTACACTGTCATAAAAACAATTTGTTACAAAACAGCCAGGATTTTTACATAGTTTAGTTAATCTTAAATTTCCCGGCATTTTCCAAAACTTCACATATTACAATGAAAATAGGGAATAGCATGTCTCAGAGAAGTACATTCAGTCCAATGAGATCTATTGAATGGAATCATGTTTGTATGTAAAAAATCTCATATAGGTTTAATGCACTTGTTTCACTGTCTGTTTGAAATTTCACATGGGGCGGCCACATTTGGGTGTGGCACCACTTTATTATTTATCTGGTTAAAACTTACATATGTGCTCACATTCAGAGGTTCATATAACTTGTACTCAGATATTTCAGTGGGTACTTCTGCATGGAGTAATATTAGTTTGAAAGTAAATTTATGAAAATTCTGCCGAAAGTTGCAGCCCATGGGGCTTTAAACTTGCAACCATGAAATTTAACTGGTATCGAAATTCAACTATTTCTGTAGACTTGGTTCAAGTCTGTGATTGTTTAATGTTTGTGTGGAGTGAACGCAACTACTTGTGTTTTATATTCATGTGAAACGCTTGAGTGGAGTGGACGCGATGAGCGGAGTGGATGCGATAAGTGAACGCTATACAGGAGAGTTTCACCCGGTGAATCCGGCAGAAACTAACTCACTACTGCGCCGACTCAAAGGTAGCCAATTATATCGCTGGGAAAACCTGGTCAGGACTACCAAATTTGGAATAGGTTTAATTTGTACGAAGTAGGAGAGAAAAGAGAAACTAAAAATGATTTTATTTATTAAAATTCACCGACTTAAACCAAGTCTACTATTTCTGTGAATTAGAAACAAAATACACAACAATAAAAAATGACTTAATCATGTCATGGTCTCCAAGCTAATTTTGTTAAACGGTTTTCTCTTTGGATATAGATGTTGGTGACAAATTTCGCCTTTTAACCCATTATGTCAAGGCACTTCAGCAATTTTGGATCTGACGCTTCGCTTCTCAATCATTTTGGTAGCGCAGACAGTTCTTACACAACGTAATCGGGAACTATTTCATTTATGCAACCACTATAAGTTATCGCAGCAAACGCTGCAGAGACTGCCATACGATGCCAGTGACCGGAAAACAAGGGTGACTGCTATCATTTGAAATCGCCGTTATTGCCATGTACTCACTTGTATTAAATAAAAACACTTGTCGCTTTTAATATCAGGGCTTGTTGAAAGTTAATAAACTATTTTCCAACAACGTCAGCTTTTGTCTAACACTCAGCTATTAGACATAAATCTATTCCGAACCGATTTGCAAATTTTCCCTGACGCGAAGGTGACTTTTACTATCAAAAATATCCATCACATCATTTGGAAGTCATCAGCGGATCTTAGAAAACTGTCACCAACAGGGTTACTAACGTGTTGGGTTTATAAAGTGTGAACGGCTAATAAGGTCGCAATATATACTGTTCATCGGTATCCTTGTTTTCACACTGGGCAATCCAAGTTATATTTCAGATATTTAGGAATCGAAAACATAAGAACTCTGCCTTTATGTACCAAAAATGATAGTAAAAACAGTATGACGTGATCTTATTAACTCGAGCTTGTCCAGGCGCTATTTTGTGAGGAAAAAAGCTAAACATCAGCAATGAAAGATCACCTCTTGAGTTCCCCACACTGGTAATGTACGGAAAATACATGGAGGCATTTTCCAAATGACTCATCATTGCTGTCAACTTGCAAACACGACCTAGATAGTTCAGGTCAAGTATATCACCTCATTCCGCGGAGTCTGGTGCGCAAAGACTTCATAATTCAGAATCCACCAATCGATTTAGTACAATAGATCACTTAATGATATATATTTTTGAGGTTGGACAATCATGGCCAGATGTTCCTAAGATGGAAGATTCCATGGGTGTACGGAGGTTCCCAGGGTATCAAGCCATTTCACTTTTCGAAAACCGTACCTTTAAAATTGAAACAGCTGACAATATAAATGTTTTGATGTATATGTATGCCAATGTTCCGCCACCCCCCCCCCCCTCAAATATCTAAGACTGGTGCATCATTTGTGTATACTTCGTATGAAAGAGCGTCTCTAGGAGTTTCTTGAAAATGCAGATGTTTCTCTTCAAACGGAAAAGGGTTGAACACTTACGACAAAATCGTCTCTACGGAATGGTTTTACTGTAAAAATAATTCAACCAAACTTAAAAGTGATCTGCTAATACCAGAATACAGTTGTTCACTACCTCTTAAAAACAGGAGCGCGCAAGCGCATAGCATTACTCTGAGTCGTATATACGCTACCTCTACATAACAACTTGTTGATGTCATGACGCAATGGACGCCGGCGTGGATGGATGTTGCCGCCCCGCATATGCAGCTTCCGCTTTGTGTTTAATCACGATGAAACCACGCTCTGTCGCAGGGCCCTTCGATCAAGGTGTATATTATCAGGTGACGACAGTAATAGTGATTCATCGATACAGAGGAAGGTCACCATTTTCACGGAATTAATGATCATGATTTCTCGTTTGCATTTTTCTAATCATCTAAAGTGCTCTTACCCAAGATGTTTCAGTGATGACGCATGATCTTGCACTAATTCCGCAAACGACACACATTTTTGTCAGACCAGGTCAGGTACGATAGATAAATCTGCTGAATTTTGCCAATTTTACAAAAAGAATGTGACTAAAGCCTTGCAAGCACATATGTGTCGTCTGTTTTGTATCGGAGCTGGAGAAATGAATTCTTCAATGTGCTCAAACTTAAATATATAAATATCAATTTAAAAATTTAAAATTTAAAAAAAATGTCAACTACAGTTTTTTTGTTCTACCCGTAAGCATGCTGTAGCACATACTATTTCGCTAGACAACACAGCGTCTATACTTGTATAATGCATTGTTATTGTTTACGTTTCAATTCTGGTCCTGACCAGAATTCATTTGTCAACATGAACAATAAACATGCAGTTTACATATGTACAGGCTGAATTGACAACCTGAATACTGTGTATCGCGATATGCTTCTGGAGTTACAGTAGTTGACAGTATAAAAATAGTGAAAGTTACAGCTATTGGTCCTTCAGTGTTGTAATCCTAGAGGGGTTATTCTTAATCGCGTGCTCCTGAGCGAGATTAATATTCGATAGATGACAGAAAACACAAACTATCCTCCAACACACCACTTCTTTTGGTGATTGTTTATTCTCAATGCGGGGTGAATATCATAGTATCTCTTTTTACTCAGAAAACAATTACCGAATAACACATGTAGACTTTAGACATAACTTGAACACGTGTAGAAATTAGACATAACATGCCAGGTCCACACAAACTTGGTGACATAGCTACCCGCATCAAAGGAGCGCTTATATTTTCAAACCATTGTGGTTGCCTTTAAAATTTCTCCTCTGAGATCCCATTGTAGTGGTTTGGCAATTCACACCGCACTAGTTTCCGTCACTCAGAGGAGTGGCATCTTTTTTATTGTTTTTTCGTGGTACTGTTGTTTTTCTATCCCTTGGTTTTATTTGAGAGTAATTTTTCTCGATGACTCAAACGGATTGGCGAAACAAGCTTTGAGCCCGTATCGTTGACTTCACCAACAATTACTACCATGGCAACAACGGACAATTAAGTAGGTCGTAGAGGGCGCATCATCTCGGCCGAGTTGCGATGTTTCTTGCTTCGCTTACTTGTCATTTACAATTCAAAACAAAGAAGCGGTTGTCTACATTTGTTGACAACTGCAAAATGAAGCGCACATCGTATGCTTGGAATGTACTTTCCCCATATCCGCCGACGCTTCCTCTCGTTGTCATGGAGATCAAACACAAAGGTGAGCGCCGCATGCGTTTGGTGCAAAAATATCGTAAATGGACATGCCCGCGAATGAAAGCGAACAGAGCTGGCAAAAAGTCGGCATTCAGTAAGAATTCCGCTTGAATGCTCTTTCTATTAAAGCTACAATTCCTTGTGTGGTACGGTATTGTATTCTCATGATTGATACCTATGTAGATTGTGCATGTATTCGACGAAAGACTATTCAACTGTGTCTCTTACTACAACCGGAACTGTTGTCATATTCCGGTGATTTTTCCCAGGTTGGCTGTCTTATAAATTAATTACGATGTCAACTTTCCCCAATTCCATCAGAATTCGGACATATTGAAAACTTAACGTTAATTTCATCGTATAAACTGCTAATTTCATTTACAACGATCAAACAATGCAGATAAAAGTTCGTTGACAACTCATGCAAGTACACTGCATGGGTATTTGCTTATTATAGAGTATAAGAATTACTTTCAGCCAAGTTATTTTCGTGCTAGGTACAATGACTTCACCGGGGCGTTACACACTGTACCCACAGCTTGCATTTTAACTCTGCTTGTTTTTGATCACGCCTTTCCCAGCCGGGGGGTTAACGCTTTTTAGATGAAACAGGTCACCGAACTCGAGACACAAAAGTTTCTTAAAGTACGTGCCGATTTCATCTTACTCCAAAATTAGCTTCATTTCCCCGTAAATGAAGAGATATCAGCGGACAAAAGAAAGGTTTGACGTTTGGATACCCGGGGTAATCTGTCCCGCTCTCTTCTAAGTCTCGGGGATTTGGACAGTCGGAAATACTAAGTTAGCGGGCAGTGTGTTTGTATGTATATTGTAGACGAAGATATCTGGTCCATTGAGGCAGTTATTGCGTGAATTCCATCGTCGAAAAGTTCAGGAAAGTCACGCTGTATTCACAACTATAGCTGAACACAATAGGACCGAACAAAGCAACCACATCAGCTCACTCCATCGTTTACCTTGAATTTATTGCCTTTTGAAATCGATGGGGGCGACAGATTGCGCAGTATATTATATCTGCAGCGAGTGAAAAGAAAGGAGCAGGGTGCGTAAGAAGTGACGTAGTATCTCCGTGAAAGAAAGGGACATCAAAGCGCTGCTATGACAAATGGAACAGCGTACCTGAGAATGAGACAATTAGCATAACATCGCTGAACAATCCAATAGTATCTGCAATCTAAACGCGTCATCTCAGTTCAATTGAAATACCAAGATAATGTTTGATGAAAACAAAGTCACGAAAAAGACATGTACAGAGGAAACATTCACCTGCTTATTTTTATATTTCATCTTAGTGTTGGAACTTCAAAATCGTAAAGAAAATAAATTTAAAAGTTTTGATATCGCGTTTTTTAACATGGCATATAGGCTACTGTGCCTATCCTTTGTGACAATGGTAAAGTTCGTCACAGGATAATTTGACAACGGAACAATGCAAACGCAGCCATAATATATGATGCGAGCGCTTCGCATTCGGTACAAATAACACACGCTTTGGGTGCCAAGGGTTCACCAGTTGGCTTCACAGACCCTAAAGGCGTTGACGTTTGTTCGATTCAAGATCAAACCTTTGTATGTAAGAAATTTTTGATCTGATTTAGGAAATAAGGCCACCATCGGACCATTCTAATCTATCCTTACGTTCTAAATTTAAGTCACTAATGCCTAATGCTGTGCTAGAAATTTCACTTGTCAACTCATTAAACATCATGACAAAAAATAAACCTGAAAGAAAATTTCCATTTATTAAGAGGCGACGAAACTTGAACCATGCATTTAAAAGCCGTGTTACTACCGATTAAATTTGGGTGTCCGTGCATCACATAATTGTAAATTTGAACTAAAACACTTTACAATTCGCGTCAGTGTGAAAACGTGCACGCATCCACGTTCCGCTATTAGAGATGCGTTCATTCTTTGGTGATCAATAGCTTTCGGTGCTCTGTCTCCATTCAGAATAAGTCTCATTGTCTTCGATCAAAACATTGGCCAACGATCAGGTAAAAAGAAAAACCAAATTTCAATGCGAAAAATTGGTAGACAGTTTCTACACCTTGTTCCTCTGCGGGGTTCCGATCGCCCTTATACTCGATTGTCAATTCTGCAATGGATGACGGTTATTCACGTGCCAAAACAATGACGTCATCGATTCAATTTGTCGGAGTCTTTTGATATTTAAAGAGCACCAAGCAAGTAGCTACCGGTAATTGGCAGACACGGCGCAAGCCTTCACCGGCCGTGAGTGGCAACAACTGGGTGAGCAATCGGCTTTCTGCACAGTCAACCGCGCCAGTTTATTTTGTGGACACTGCGAACCAAGCCCCAGAAATCGACTCAACACTCATTCGTGAATCGTGCCTGAACATCGGTTAAGTTAGCGTCGGGTGAGTGAGTGACGCGTTGTAGTATTTCATCGTCAGGCCATCGGGTTCAGACTTCGCCATTCAGACGATGCAGCGCTGCACAGTGTGACCGATGTGACGTGAGCACGTCACCCGTCGTGCGACTTCTTTCCGTCCAAGGGAAATCCGTCCGGCACCGACAGCTACGAGGATACGTGACGAACGACAACATGGTTCTTGACGTTATTATGGTGGACAAACTACCGTCGTCAAAACAGCGAATTTCGATTGACTACCAACCCCAGGTTGGCAAGTATTCAGACGGAGATCAGAGCGGGGGCTCCACTGACGCGCACCTCTCAGCGCCCAAGCGACGTCAGCCACCGGAGTACGGACACCAAGAAGCTATATTGCCACAGACAAGGAACAAAATCAACACAACGGTCCAACTGAACAGTGCGAGACACGGTAATGTCATAAGCAGGGCGAGAAAATATACCAACTCAACGACCGATACACGTGTCCAAACGACCGCTACCAGTATAACGGCGAGGAAACTCTCCGATGTCTCAAAGATTGGCAGGGGAACTATGGAATTGCCAGCGCTAACTCCTAGGCGAAAAATCAGTACCGCGACGAGTCATCCTAGTTTACGGACACCGCTTTCCAACACTCTAACGATGACGCAATTGCGATCAACTTCGTGCCCTTCGTTCGCGGCAACTCACGACGGTAAAGATCGGATGGCTTCGCGGCAACGAAAGACCCGGTCGCTAAGCTTAGAGCCCAGCCATGTGGTGACTTCTGGACAGTCGCCAACCAAAGAACATTGTTTTAATAACAATCTTAGCGAAGTGCCAAATCACAAACAGACTGAGCTTGAACAAAATTTCCCCGATATCGCCGAAAACGCCGAGGAGTCGAGCGACCCGGCGACAGAACCGGAGAGAAAATATCCAACTGTTAAAGTTGTACAGGGACCACCGATGCATATAATGTCGAGGACACGACAAAAATTATACAAAGCTGCTCACAGCGCCAACCCAGCTTTATACAAGTACGATTGGCGGACTGGAGATGAAAAACTATTCGAGAGCTACCAGGATATATTCAGCGCACAAGGTAGAAAATATCTAAACGTCAGCGATATTTCGCCTGATATCGCAGAGCAAGTGCTTGCTCAACATGACACGGACGATTGCAGCTCCGACCCCAAAGACAAATGTACCAAGTGGCTCCAGAGTCTACCGTTCTTCGGAACCGACTACGGCGTCAATTATCGGGTCGAAGCGGAATTCGATGATTGTTCAGAAAAGCAGTCTACTGACATTGTTACCAGCGATAAAAGCGCAGAAACTTACGACGACAGGTAAAATCCACGATTTAATCGGCAGCCGTGTCAATAAGTTCTATCTTATCGCCGTGGGAATGTATGACCTGAATTCGTTAACCTCGCCAAAGACCTAGACGCTAAAACTCATCACGTATGAAAACTTCTGCTTTGCATTTCATGGGAGTCAAAACTTATTCAGAAACACATTGAGGTTTTAGGCAAGCTTGCTTTACGTATTGACGCTAAAATTCGACGACGTCTCCAGCAACAGATGGATTAAGTCAAAAATGCAACGCAGTGTTTGACAACAAGATACCTTATTTTCAGCGCTCCGAGTCCACCCCGAATGAACACAACTGCATACCCCGTCTCCTATATGAAACATTCAGCTTGATGTGTGCCACCCAACATGTTTGGAATATTTAAGACAACGACTCAGTTTCCGAGACAGGAAGCCCAAGATGAAACAGAGAATCGCTCCTTGCATATGCAAGAGAAAGTACTATAGAATATATTTTTTGGAATATTTGTCTTATATGAAGATTCTATTTACCGAGATATTTTAACTAATCTTATTTACAACATGTACGTGTTTTTGAAGCAGTGCAGCCACCTGTTGACTTGACAACGAAAGACTGTTAAACTCATCAGCTTTTCCACTACCAGGACACAGCCTGATATATTGACCAGAATAAGACACTCAACTTTGGGGGAGACATCTGTTATGTCAGCCTGCCAAACGAAGTAAAGTCGCCGGTTAGTCGGGCTTATTTCGCGTACATCCTCTGATAAGACGACCTTACACGAAGCCACAAACCCTGATCAGACGAGACACTGTACCACACGTAGACTCTGATGTATAATCGATTTGAAACTTGCTGTATTTATTTAACTCAACAAAGGCCCTGTATGTATATTTCATTGCTTCTGCAAATCTCTTGTATATTTCATGTTGTTTTTCAGGTGAGGCACAGTTTTCACCGCTCTCAATGGCATGAATAATTCATGATTGTAAAGAAACGTAAATGTATAGTTTTGGTTACGGTTGACATGAACTGTTTTCAGCTCTCGCCATCTATGGTTGGCAGAGTAACAAACACAAGTCACAGGAGTAATTTCAAAGTGGATATTCTACACCCAAAGGTGGGATCAACACCACTATGGAATTACGTAGCCCGGAGACCCACTGTGCAACTATACGGCAATCTGCAGTAGTGTTTCAATCCCTCCGTTATGCGATCGATAGTATACCACTGTAAAGCTACAAAGGGACTTATCAGCCGGTTTGTTTAGGAAACCAATGGGTTTTGGAAATGTCAAGGCATACAACGGAATCCGTTATTTCTCAACTTTTTAAGAACCCTTTGCTCAGAGTTCATAATGGTATTGAGGTCAGGCTGTTTATTATTTACATGCTTCAAAGTTATCATGACAGTATGGAGAAAAAAAACTCTAAACTCTAAAGATTGTCACATAGATTATAGAGACAGAAAAGACAAAGACAATAAAAGAATAACAAAAGTCTACATATATGACGGTGAAGTCCTCAATTTATGTACATTAGAATACAAATCCCTACAACACACGGACGCCCCGAATACTATCATACACTCATACATAAACCCAATGTGCGGTACCGCCTCAAATGAAGACATAAGACTCTCTCGATAGTTCTCAAGACACCAGAAAATTCATAGACAAATACGTTGACTTTCAGTGTTTGGCGTTCAATAAGACATTGCAGCCTTTGTGTTCGGTGAATGGTATGTCCTTTCAGTCGTACTATTGTATGCGCAGTATAGTGTACACTTTGGTATGGAAAGGCTCCTGCAGATTTGTGTGGGCTAATCAGAGCGCGAACGATATTTTCTGTTGAGTACAAATCATCGAAAGTTTCATGACAAAATATTCGTTTTGGCTTGAATAAACCTGTGTTGGAATCGAACAACAACCGTTGCAATAATTGTACGAATCGCATTATATTTCGCAACACTCCAAATTTTTAGGTTTTCAGAAAAGATGTCACTTTTGGTAGTCATATATAGCCATATAGGATGTTTTCATGTCATGTCACTGCGATTTCCGCTTTGTAGGGCATTGATCACATTGAACTTCAGTTCAATGAAGAATCCAGTTTTTGGGGACTTTTGTAACGGACTTACGTTAACTGGGCTTGGTCCGTTTAACATCCACTCGATAAAAGTCAAGTATAAGACGAATAAATGAGCACCGATGTTGCGGTGACCTCGGCATACGGTTCCGACAAAAGCTCTTTTTGTGTGGCGTTTGTCTGGTTTGCCAATATAACTGTTCGGTATACGTTTGCCTTCATCAAAGTGTAACCCCAAGAAGTGTGTCACTGAATGCTTCTGTAACACATACCTAGAGCAGTACAGCGGTATCACAGAATCTAAAGAATGTATCAAATCTAAATTAGAAACACTAACATCACGTGATAGCCTGAGATATCGGAGAATCCATTAACAGATGAAAATGGGGAATTAAAATCTCGTCACTTCTATATTAAACTCAGTAATTAACAACGCGGTGATTTCCTTATCGCTATCATTTAGTAAAGATCAAGCCGTTTCGTCGAATACTTTTGTAGTAGAGTCTAAACCAACTGTAATTGAAATACAAAGCACAGAATTGGTCAGTCTAGTTAAATCAGTCATAAATCTGTTCGATTTCAAATGAAATGTCAATAATCTTTGGTTTCAATTTCAAATCGAACCAATCGCGTTGGCAGGTACAACTAATATTCTGAACGTGCAAATTTTGAATTATCAGAACACTTGTGTTCTCAGTTGTACACCATTGAATGTCTCATTTACATCGGGACCTACAGGGATTGGCATTCAAGGGGTCAGCTCATTTCCTCGGAGCCGATATGCTAACATTAAATTCAAGTTCCTGACTACATCGTGGTTTGGAAGTGTCAATTTATCCGTTGCTGCAAAGTCATGTACTGACGTATCAGCCCGACTCAGTGGTTTGTGATTCATTGTAAACTGACCTAGTATTTCTGTGAGTTGTTTTGTTACCTGTTGTTGCTTGGCTTGAAGTTTTGCAGGCGGCAACAATATCACACTATCAAATGACTGCGGCACCAGGGTCATAGTGGCGAATTAAAACCTCAAAACCTTCCAACCATTCCAACCATTAAAATAACAATTGGACGACAACTAAAATCAGTCTGGATTTTCACAGAAAACTTTTTTATTTACTTTCCTAAGTTCGGAATTCTAATCTTCACTGGGAGACTTCTGCCGTTCAGAACAAAACGCACACCTCTGGTCAAAGCTTCGAAGACAGCACTGTTGTCAAACACTGAACAATTTGGATGAGTCACACATTCTTTCGCCTCTAGCAATTGAGGCACAAACTTGAAACTATTGCATCTTCTTTCACTTCCAAGTAGAAAGTGAGAAACTTTTACGAGGACGTTTGTAGTGCCACTTACCGCTCGACAAGCCCTGCGGCGTTACTACTGGATAGTGGGAACAATGGGCTCGGTCAATGGGTGAGTTTGTCGACTGTAACAACAATTGTCCACCATTGTCTTACACTTTTTGTAAAATGGGGTTTAAAGTCGACGCGATACCGTTTGGGTTTTACAGCCTTCAAAGTCCATTTATCTCGGCGATATACGACGTGGTTCACATACAGATGTGGTTCACATGCAGAAATATTTAGGCGATGAAGAGGCTGGCTTCACTCTCTCGTTTCAAACAAGACCTCGCAAAGTACGGCAAGTTCATGGTCATGTAGTTCAAAATTTAATTCAGATAATTTCCAAGTCATTTGAGTCGTAGTCAGGGTTATGGGATTAGCACATACATCGTTAACTAAAGAACGTTTCACTGAGACAAACACATCTACCTCGACGAATTTCGCACTGAGTTCGTCGGTATGAATATAACTATGGTGTATTTTGCGAAGGTATCACCATAGCGACAAGTGATTATCTTGTTTTACCCAGTATGTATCTCTGTTTATTCTTATTTAAGCAAAAATACACGTTTGCAAAAATACACGATGTCCACGTTCCGTAGTGTGACGCCCACAGCGTACGTTTATCTCATCGGTGCTTCAGGCGAACAGATTGACACTCCCTTTGAACTGTAGTAAAATCACCCAAATCAAACGATATGATCTTTATTTTTATCCATGTCTACTGACGGTCTCGTTATCAAATACAATAAAACAGTTCACGACTCTGCTTTTTCTGGGGGAGCGTCGAAGTATACATGCAAATAACTATTCGTTAAAATACTTTTCTGCCTGCTTATGTTCTAGGGTAGAGTTGCTTCAGCGACACGCAGAATTATTTTTACCTTAGGAGGAAACAATCACCGAATCACGAACGCTTGGACCGTACCATCGAGATTGTCTCTTGAAATTGCCTAACAATTTTTTCAACCACTGAATATGTCAATTTCTCTTATATAAAGGTCTTTTTATGATGGTATGTGTGATACTGTCGACGGTGAAAGAAACAGTTTGTTTCTCCCAAACATTGACGTCAAAAGAGCATCTCAAGAAAAAAGTCAGCATTGATAAATCACGGTCCCTCCGCGGGAGGGACCGTGGATAAATCCATTGCAAAATGAACCTGCGCGAAACAAGGGTTTTCTGGTCTATATTAGAGGACTTGTGATATTTTGATAAGAAGGAACCCCATCTTGTAAGTTTGAAAATGAAAAATGGTTACTCTGTAAGAATCCCCGGTCATTATGCACGATCTATATCACCCACAGGCTGCCCGGGGGAAACTTTCCCGCCATCAATTCCAATAATGTCTTGAGATGCATATTGCTGGTTTGTTGTGCAAACGACTCGACTTAAATCAATATTACTTCGAAAAACCTTAATTTGTTTTTGTGGTAGTCTCATTTATTAAAATTAAATTAGATTGTTGATGATCGGAAAATGCAAATGAATTAATTGGGCAATTTGTGTAATTGAGATAGTGGGTAGCTATGCATGCCGACATGCTTGTTAATTGCGCCACGAACAATTTCAATAATTACTTCTTGGAAAGAATTGTGTTCCATTCTGTACAATATTATCAGCGCTAACAAAACGAGCCATGAATCAATTTCTATTTTGGAATGAAAGTTTAATATGGTCTCGGTTCAGGGCAGGGCATTGGAAATTTGCTAGGCGTTGCCTAGCAACTCGTCCAAAACACTACGCTTACGTGATCAACGTGACAGAGCAGATTATTTTCTCGAGTGTTTGTCATTCCGATATCTTTCACTCATTTCACGATGAACCGAGAATGACAAGCGGTTTCATAAGACTTCATCATTCCCCCGACTACACGAACCAGCATGCTACGACGTAATCGACGTCAATTAGGCTAAAATGTTCGAACTATTTTACGCCACACAATGCAGTGAATTTTGAACCTTCGCTTTCTCAGACTGATGATTGAGAGGAATGTATATTCTCTCAACCAGACTCATTAAAATAATTGGTAACATTCAAACAAAGTGGATTGTCTGACATTTGAAAAATAAAAAAATACGCCTGGGAATATTCAATATCACGTGTTTTTGTGTACGACGGTGAAAAGTTGGCCCGAAACTGATCTGATGGAATCTCTATTGATGTCTATGTTATTTTGTCTTCATATAGTAGAGATGGAGACGGGGGACCGAAGCGAACATGTCGTATACACATCCTTCCATCGCTGGAAAGTAAAACGAAGGAGATGTAGGTCACAAGTACAATGTCAACCGCCTGGTTGATGTGTGTGTGTTCACTGTTTGAGCACACAGTTAGTTGACATGCTTTTAGTTAAAACAACAATGTAAGGTTCGGAGCTTGACACATTTCCTGAAACGAAAAACATAAAATGCTAGCACTAATCAAGAAAACAAAACAAGGTAAATAGTAATTGCAACAAGAAGGAGCTTTATTTACCCGTCCAATAGGGTATACCAATGTAGAGTAGAATACTTCGATGTTTAAAGTACGTTTTCTTTTAATTCCGACCAAATGCACGATCAGTATTTTTTCAATTACAAGGGCACACACGAGGGTCACCGAGGGCGATTCAGGTCGATATGCACTTATTAACGGTCTTCTCATTGTGGTGGATTGACCAATAAGCTCACAGCAGTAGCTCAATAACGCTCAAAACACTCCATCGGTTTACAATAAGTCTCCCAGGGACTTTACCGTTGCCATGAGGACACGTACCGGTGACCCCATGTATCAAACTTCACACGGATATGCCCTTGACTCTCTTTGTGGGGGTAACATCTGTTAGGTGGAAATGCCTGAAGTATGCTCACGAAATGGTTGGCGTTTCTGTTGATGCCGAGCTGTATACGGGTCGCTGTTTACGTTTTGATCCGCATGAATGGTAAACTGGCTGGTTTGTTAAAGGTCAGATCTTCATGTGCAGACCTGATGCGTTTTGAATCGCAAAGAGTTGTTTGTCTGACGTGTATGTTGAAATGAGACGCCTTCTTTTGTTGTGCATTTTTTCTCTTTTCGTATACTTGAATGGATTTATGACGTTTTCTTTAAGAAACAACCATTTACTGGCGAGGCGTTTTCATTTGTGAAGAGCGTATTATATTTCCTTTTTACGCGATGTACGTTGCTCCCACCTCTCACTATTTTGTGATGGTATGCTGAAAAGTTGTTTCGTTCTTCCTTATTGATTGATATCAACATTCTACAATTGAATGTTCGTTAAAATTTTGTAAACAATTAACACACTGTGTATTTCAAATTGTCGACAGCAATAGCAGCAGTGCTAATGCTGCTGCTGATTCCAATGATGATGATAATGGAAATGATGATGATGATGATGATGATGATGACTGTTGTTGTTGTTGTTGTTGTTGTTGTTGTTGTTGTTGTTGCTGTTGTTGTTGTTGGTGTTATTATTTGTTATTTGTCATCGTTTTCATAGTTTGTATACGCGTTTTGGTTCCACGAGTAAATAAGATATGGTTACGGTTTTGTAAGATTTTAATATTTGAAGTTCTGTCGGTGTGAGAATGTATTAAATTTAATGGTCATGAACTCACAGAAAAAGCTGCAGTGACCGAGTTCACGGTCCTTGATTGGACTTGACTTTTCAAATACAGTTACCGAGGCTACTGCAAGCGCACAAACACGCGCGCACGTGTGTTTATGTTCGTACATAAATATGTACGCGCATTTCTTAGTATGACAACCCACACAGAGAGCAGGGCGTCAATTAAATGGAACCACGCCACTAGTGTTTAGTAATAAATGTTAGAAATTCTCCACCTCACTGAAACGGTTGAGAGTTGATACTTATCCATAAAACACTACAATAATACGGTTAATTAATACCACAGTTTGATTCGGGTTGTTAAAAAAGTTGTAAATTTAAAATTCCATTTATAGACTGAATCAATCCCCTCTGAAGTGTGGACACAGCAAGTGAAACGTCATGCCTCAACGGTAGAATTAATTGGATTGAATGTGTAGCTATGGAAACTCCTTTTAACTAGGTGTACGTGTTATGCTGCGGTGCTGTGTTTCAGGATGTCCTACTTACTGGGCAGGTGATTGGCAGTTCCCTTGATAGGCTTCAATTATCGATTTTGTGAGTCGGAGATTGGAGCCATTGCACCAGATGGCGGTCAAGTATTCTGTTGGCGGCCTACTTTACTAACTTTACAGTCTGATAGTTGGCAAAATGCTGAATATATTGTGCGTCAGTGACCTTGCCCGGCGAACGTGGATAACAGCCGTGCACTCCTCTGATACTGACCGATATCAAAGACTGTGGAACTTTCCATGAAAGACAGACTTGTGCAATGCGATATTTTTGAAAACATCTACTAAATCTCAAAGAACACGTTTGCTAATCACAATCAAGTATGGCCCGCTAGGTCCCAAAATTTGCTGAAGTTAAACCTTATCTGACACCATAAACTTTTAGTTTTGACCGCGAACAAATTGCATATCTATCGCGTTCTTAGTCAGGTTATTATTTATACCTGAACGAAAATAAAACAGAAAGTACGAGTAATAAGACGATATTTATAGACAGCGGGAATGAAGGATATGCCCTTCAATGCTGTAAGCAAGGTAACTAAGAGATCGCACAAAGATACATCAAAATAATTAGCAATCATAACGAGCTCACTGATATGGACCAGGTCTATCTTTGTTATGATCACACGGTAGACTAGCCCACTAGTGTATTTATTTATTTATCTATTTATTTGCTGCATCCCTTTTAGATCAGGGGCTCACTAAATAAGACATTAGGAGCTGCAAAACACTGATGAAAAATAAATTTCAAGTACAGAGAGAAGAAGAAGAAAAAACATCATGAAACAAATCGAAATGCATATGTGTGTATGACATAGGGTCATTTCCTTGTAGCAACTATGAAAGAACTCGGTCAAGGCATCCCCGAGGAAAGCTTGTACAATATCCATGTGTCCTTTTGGTCCTTGATCTGGCCTCCCCTTCGCCTCGAGTCCCTCCCCCTCCTGCTTTAGATTTCCCCATAAATTTCCTCGCCAGTCGATTGACTTTTCTCGGGCATGCGCGGTAGTTACTGGCTCGCCAAGCCATCTATAAGGGAGTTTGCAGAAGTTTATTCCTTCAGTTTATTCTGTTATGATATTATCAATCTCACAGACTTATGGTAAGTCTAATCGCAGAGCTATCCTTATTCTAATTATTTCTGACCGCGTTTACAATCATCCCGAAACTAAATGGTGTTTGCGAATAGATTAGAGAGTCTCATATATGTGGGTAGCGAAGCTTTTAGTGATAAAACAATCAAACAGACCTTGTGCTGACATGTTTATCGATGATTAAGATGAAAGCTGAGCAAATGAATAAAATACCCTATATTTTCAACCTCTGAGACTTTTAATCACAATGGAACGTCCAGGTGCAAACTTTCTAAGGTTAATTGAATATACCTGTCGTTTTCTGACGTTGCTCTCAGCATTTGAAACGTTTGGTCGCCTGACAGCTACCGTTGGTAAGCAAACTCGTCTTAAGATAGTATGTGCCTCTAAAGTGAAAGACTTAAACGTTTGCTAAAACTCTCCTCAATGAAACTTTCAACTGTTTTCTTATTAAATGGAAAATAAATAGCCAAGGTAACCTTGCAAGATTTGGTACTGGAGAAATTCAAAATGGCGATCACCCCCGTGTTAACTTTATGGGGAAAAATGAAATTTTCGATACCTGGCGAGAGCAAGTTCAAGAACTTCACAATGAGCCCCATAGGCGGTAGACCAAAAGAGTATTGAAAATTTGAGAGTCCGAATATCTGGTCCAGAGCCTCATTCTTCCTTTCATGTCCATTTTTATAGTCCCCTATTGTTGTCTCCTTGGTTACACCATTGTATAATCAAGTAAGTCGAAGCATAAATAAGTGTTCAAGGATATCAAAGTCGCATCTCTCGTGAAAGCCGGCCCCACACTTTGGATTTTGTATGGTTTGCGCAAAGAACGCAGCTTCGCTGAATTCGACGAAAGCATTCTGGTTTACTGTTGCACCAGCAACGTATCGCTTATAACACTGAAGAGCTCATTCGTTTCGTATTTTGTGCATTTAGTTTTCTGTTTTGGAGTCATTAAGGTTGCATTGAAAAGAAATTTAATCTTAAGGTAGCACGCGCCTTGAAAGTGAAAGACTTAAACTTTTGATCAAACAGAAAAGTATCATCCGTTTCACCTATACTCGACAGTCGTACGAAAGCGTTTTCCCGCCAATTCCGTGCTCGTCGGATACAGAATCCTCAAATTGTTATGAAATTTCCGGAAAGGCAAGTCTTCTTTTTATGTAGAATGGCGCCCAGATATATTTTGATTAATAACAAAGGTCAACAAAACCTGTGAAACTATGATTTCTTTTTTTTTCTGTAATGCAGTTTGTTTGAAGTTAAACATTACTTATGCAGTAGCAGCGGACAATAATGTTCCCATCATTTTGTGAGACCGGTAACGCCTCACTACATTGAGACCATCTCATTTATTAATCACAGTAAATGAACGAGGAAATAGAAGAACAAACGGGACTATTTTATCATTGACACTGTATAGAGGAGACTGGTTGATTCAATCTGATGGTAGGGTGACCGGACGAGAGGCCCTCCTATTCCCTACAATGGGGCTGACATAAGTTTTCTGAGATTGAATGCTCGAAATCGAAGGCATAAAGGGGGACCCAGGTAGTGATAAATTGTACAAATTCACCTTAAGTATGCAAAAGTTGTGCACATTTATATCTATGAACAAGGTAATGACGTGAAAATCTTTAAGTTTATGAACACATTTTGTCAACAAACGTCAGACGGGACGCCATCTTGGAAGTCGTCTACTCGCACGCGAACGGTCGCTATGAGAGATCGCGTGAACGGAAACACTTGCATTTCACAGTGAATGTTGTGAAGACTAGGAAGTCAAGATGAGTGCAAAAATTTCCTAAAAAGGTCCTTTTTCTTCCGAGAAACTGCTGCACTCAATGCACCTTTCACTGGACTCATTATTGTACAGTTAGTCATCCTTTAGCCATTTTAACAATATTTGATCCGATTTTGATCATATTGTCTCATTATTCCTCATTAAAAAATTCTCAGGGAGAGAATTTTGAAACTTTGATTTTCCAGAGGCTGCCAAATTGTGATCATGCTAATTAGCCAAATCATTTTTTCAGATTTGGACTTTGTACCAACACTTTCAACAGGTGCCATCAAGATTTTGGCAAAAAATTTCAGTTTTAAAAATCGTCCGGTCACCCTACTGATGGCTCGTTCAATCCGATGCAGTTCAAAATGATAGCCGTATTTTCTGATAGCTCCTCATGTCAAGATGCAGAAAGGACCATAACGAGCAAAGATATCAGCTCTAATGTTAGATAATATTTTCGTCATTTTTGTTTTTGAACACAAGGTCTTATTCTTCTTTTCTCCCTAAAGTTTGAATTGTAGTTCTTATAATTATACATACATAGGAACAATATGGTTCTGTTGATAACAATGGTTTGTTTTCTTTGTAAGATTTTTTCGGCTACCGTAACTTTATTTTATTGTTTCGTAGATCTGACAAAAGGCTTGAGGGACAAGCAAACTTTGTAATGAAAACCCAATCATTGTGAAGGCATTTTAAATGAATTCAATCACCGTTGTGGCAACATTGGCTACTACCATTAGCAAGAACTCAAAGAGACATGACTTTGCAATTAATTGAATAAACACAGATTAAGGAGAAGTTCACGGGGTTGGATAACGATGTACAGCGCAGGCGTTACCTTGCAGCACTATGCAGGAAAATGTCAGCTTTTCACTCTCAATGCACACAATGTTACGACCCGAGTAAACGAAAGTTTCTGGACGGGATGTCGCTCAAACAAAGATCACTCCAAACACTAAATGTTATATAAAAAATTGTATTTAATTAAAAATTAACCAATGAATTAAAAATTAAATGCAAGTTATCAAAGTGTGACCAGGTAAGTAAAAGAGAACAAAAACGATAATTATTGTTTCTATACAAATAGAATACAGACCCGTCAGACGTTTGATCTGGTCTTGAACGGCGTCGAAATTCTGCTATCTTGCAACAGAGTCCGTTATCTCACAAGTCGAACAGATTCGATACAGTCACGAATGTCTGTACACAGTAAACATGTCTTGTGTGACACTTGAGGAAGGACTGCGACGTCTCTGACAGCGGCAATACAGTTCTTGAGTCGACCGACGTAGATATCACAGCGTGCAACTCTTACGCCTCGGACGTGTCCGAGGTCTCTGACACACTCTCACCAGAATCTTGAGCGTTTTTTCCGAGAAGGACAGTCTGGCCAGCAAACAACTAGGAGTAATTACTTCGTCACCAAACAGTCCAAATTTCGCCGGCAAAGATAGCAACTGGGAAGCAATCGAATCATGGAACTTCTGGACATCACGCTGCTCACAGAAGACAAGCGACGTGGCGACACGTATGCTTTTATAGCACCACAAAATAAATTATTCATGAACACACCTGGTCAAAACTATGTTCACCTGGTCACGCAAAAAAAGTGCACTCACTACGTCAGCTTACAATAGAAGATATCGTAACAATAACTAAAAGAGCGTGCATCGTTCCTTTGAGGTAGTTCGCACCTTGAAATTACAAGCCCTATACTTCGTCTCGAATTTTTCTCAAGCTACGTTTCAACCAATCTCTAAAGTTTCAAAATCAAGAGTAAAAATTAGGGTTCATCGTGCAAATTTTGGTACAAGAGAAACAAATTACTCAACACTTAACGATATTTGAAATCCAAAATGGCCACCTTCCTGTGTTATCTCCATGAAGAAAAATAAAATTCTCGATTTTCACAAAACTAAGAAGGCAACAATTCTGTTTACCCCATAAACGGCTTCAAAGTGAGCCCTTACAAGTGGTAGGCCAAAAGCATATTGTAAAAGTTTCAGCGTCCCACCATCTGTCCCCAAGGCACATTCTTTCTTAATTTGACACGATGCCTCATCAAAATATCGGACGATGGATTTGTTACACATAATTGAACTAAATCGGATTTATGACTCATTATCACCACAAAAATAACAGAGAAGAAATAAAAATGTTTTATTTATGTGCAACAAGGGGTCTTTAAATGTTATTTTATGACATCGGTCAATTTCCTTGTGATACGAGCCTGAAAACAGGTATGGCTTGCATAATGAGATGAACAGACGCAGTCGTCACTGTCACATACAGCCAGAATTATGCAGAAATGATTGCCTATTTTGGAAGCCACTCAACATACAAATAGAAAGTCACAGTTTCAGCGATCTCTTGTAAGCTTCATGCAGAGACGGGTGATTTATTGCTACACGAAACAGGTGCCGCCAACTAAGCTGTTCGTGCAAAAAGGTGTTCGTGCGACGTTTTTCAGCGGGCGGGCAAATTTCAAAACTAATCAGTGGGCGGGGAGAAAAAATCTATATTTACTGTGGGCGGGGAAGAATTTTCACTATTTTCAGTGGGCGGGGAGAAAATTTTTACAGTGGGCACCGGAAGATACGTAGAGGGAGGGGAAAGCGGCGTGGTTGATAGAACTTGAGGGGAGATTTAGCACCAAACTTAGAGGGGAGCAATGTTCCAAGCTATACTGCCAGCTGCTCCAACGGTTTGCGCTGATCTGGGTTGCCTTGTAGACATCTGGTTGGCAATGGGAAATTTCAGTACTGGGGAGAGGGCAGAGGGGAGCCTAAAATGTTGTGGGGAGTGGGGAGCGGGCAGACTATAGATACTGGAGGGCAGCGGGCATCAAAATTCAGTGGGAGGGCATATTTTCCGTGTATGCCAGTGGGAGGGCAGTTACGAACAGCTCTACTTTCCCCTCCAAATTTTGGGTAAAGGTCAAAAATACGAAAAATCGGTACATCAGCCTTCAAAACATGTTTTGTGATGATTTTGCGAAATTCATGAAATTTACCAGTTGGCGGCACCTGACGAAAATAGAGCGTTCTTGTCCAATCCGGTTGCCTGTATCTCATGGCTACTGACTTAGTGGGCTGTAAATGTCGCATTTTCATGATTCAAATATTGGTATTTCAACATTTTACGTGACGTACAACAATATATAGAAAGTGATTTACCATCTCCAGCGTACCAATAAGTTAGCGCCCGACGGAGTGCCTATAAACGATGATGCAAGGTCGTTGGTAATATCGCATTGACTAGATCGAAAATGGCTCACGTAAAATAGCGCAGCTTATGGATCAGCTATGGAACTTGCGGTACTCAGTTTGACAGGCGACTAACTACAATAATTTCTACTTTTATAATTACAGAGACAGAAGTACCTTTTTAGTCCCAACGGGCACCGTCCGGGGGGACTTATAGGTTTGGTCATGTCCGTGCGTCTGTGCGTCCGTGCGTGCGTGCGTCCGTCCGTCCGTTCACGCAGATATCTCAGAGATGCCTGGAAAGATTTCATTCAAACTTGGTACAAGGATTACTTCATATGTCATACATATGCACGTCGATTTGTTTTGTGATACGATCCAATATGGCCGCCGTGCGGCCATTTTGTTACGATTTTTTCCTGTACAGAGCCATAACTCAGGCACATCTCAACCGATTTATTCAAAGTTGGTACAAGGACATTGACCTAAATCATACATATGCACGTCAATTTGTTTCATGGCATGATCCAATATGGCTGCATGGCAGCCATTTTGTTACAGTTTTTTCATGTCCTTAGCCATAACTCAGGCATGTCTCAACCGATTTTATTCAAAGTTGGTACAAGGACATTGACCTATGTCATACATATGCACAATGATTTGTTTTACGATAAGATTGAATATGGCTGCATGGCGGCCATTTTGTTATGGTGTTTTTCATGTCGAGAGCCATAACTCTAGCAGGTCTCAACCGATTTTTTTCAAAGTTGGTACATGGACATTGACTTATGTCATACATATGCATATTGATTTTTTAGACAGTAAGATCAAAGATGGCTGCATGGCGGCCATTTTGTTACGATTTTTTCATATACAGAGCCATAACTCAGACATATTTCAACCAGTATCATTCAAAGTTGGTACAAGGACATTGACCTATTTCATACATATGCTCATCAATTTGTTTCACGGCATGTAGCAGTATCATGTCAGTTACTTAAGTTTCGTAATAAGGCTGATATGTCAAGAAATACTGCATCAAATTTCATGAAACTTGGTACAGATGTTAAGCTCACATTGCTTTAACACTGAAAAAGACATTTATATAGTGTCATATTAATTAATTTGTAATTGCTTATGTAATGAACTTTCCTAATTAGAGTGATATATCCACAAATACTGCGTCAAATTTGATGAAACTTGGTACAGATGTTGATCTCATAGTGTTGTAAATACTGCATCAAACTTTATGAATTATGGTACCGGTGATAATCTGTCAGTGTTAGGATAGTATGCAAAAATGTTTGGCAACATCCTGTCGATTAATTACTAATTGACTCATTTAATGACCTTTTGTAATTGAGATGGCGGCCTACATTGGTTTTATGTTTTCACTACCATGGAACTCATTCTTTGCCATTGAGCGCCATCTGTATCGCAGTATTTTTATCACAGACCTAATTAATGAAGAGGACTCTATCCTCTCTGAGGACTTGTAATTAAAGTACCCATTAACAAGTGGGGACTGTGTCATCAACGATGACTTGTTATGTTTAAACGTTCACTTTCCGTTCAAACGCATGAAAGACGTTCCGAATAATAATTTTGATCATGTTGCACCAATATGAATTTAATGAATAAATGTTTTCGAGGGAATGGCCAGCCATATGACTTGATTAAAAATCACAAACTTATGAATTGAAAATCGTACGTTTGTAAGATGATATTCATTCGACTTGCAAATTACAATTCAGTTAAAATGATAGCCCAGTTATATGTATTCCTGATATCGAGGTGATATTCATCCGAGTTGCAAATTACAGCACCCTACCTTGTAAGGGCTGGCTTTGGGTTTACCTGACGTCGACTGTGACACACAGAAAATGTTCGGGAAAGAAAACCAATTCCTTTAAAGTATGTTTGTCAGTTGAATATGAATTAGTCTTGCAGTAAAAGTGCCGATCTTTATCAATAAGACACATGTGCTTTGTACAAATTGGTATTCAAACGAGGAAGAAATAGTAGATTTTATAAAATTACTGTATTTTTTTCCTTTTCAGAAAGTCTATTTGGTAATTTACACATGGGACTCATTCATAGTGGTTATTTTGTGAAGTCCGCACTATCCTGGCTGCGGATAACTGTTGTTCGCGCCTTGCATCATTCCATTATGCATACCTGCAACAAGGACCAGAAGACATATTTGTCAGAAAGTAAATGTATCGTTCCATACAAGGACCAGAAGAGATATTTGTCAGAAAGTAAATGTATCGTTCCAAAATGCTTCCATAATCTTCTACGTCGGGTGTCTTTACAGTTGAAAGACTATAAAATTTTGTTTTTCAAAACGACCGCACTGTCAGGTAGACCTGAAATTCAACTCCGTGGGGGCTCTACGTTTGAAAAGCCGTGTTTCACTCACAGTCATCAGTATGAAATAGAACCTTAGCTGATTGCTTCTATCGAGTTTCTTTACAATAACACGACCGATAACTATCTGCGCTGACTTCACAGGTGGTTTTTTTTGTACTGACTTGAGAAACTAGAGAGAAGCCTTAATATGTGAATAAGTACAGTCGGGGGCTGGCTGCAATCCTAGACTGCCTAGACTTCGGTAATGATTCAGTTGTGTTTGTTGGGTTGAGATTTGGTTACTTATACATCCAAGCCGAAACGACTGTGAGAAGCGTTTCTGAAAGACAGCCTACGACCCTTGCATCAGGGCCTGGCTAGGTTGCACAGAGGGGCCGGGTGGTTGGCAGCAATATCACTCAAGTCTCAAGCGGTTTTTAGAAGAAAACTTAATGACTCGCCCTGGAATAGAGGTCTGATAAGCAATTGAATGCTTCTCGTGGGAATGTATTATACTTATATATGCAGTAAGATGCACTACGCCATAAAATGTGCTAGTTTTTAACCTTATCTCTGATTAGTTTCAAACTTATGCAAAATGATTTGCAATATAGAGTTGCAAACCCACAGACAATACATATTATCGCTACACCACTGTCCCCTGACCCCTTGGTAACCGAGCAATCTCATTGCTTCCAAACCGAGTCCAACAAAACTAGATAGTCTTTATCTTAAATCCATGAAGTCATAGAAACTGTCATGTCAAATGACATTAGTGGTCTGCAACAACCTTTTAAAAACAAACTTTTTGTCAGTGTCATTGAAATAGTGTCACCTTGAAAATATGTCATAATTTTTCATTCAAGAGCAACTTATTCTAAAATATTTCTAATGAGTCATTTTCTAGTTCAATGTTATCTATCAATATTTTGTCCTAGATTTGAGGTCATGCTGATTTTAATCGGAAATCCATGAACCATTTCTACGAGTCTAATTATACGATAGATTTCCAGTCTGGACAAATAAAGGCATTTCATTCATTCCAGAATGCTCCATGGATCTCTCCTCTATCCCAGTTGTTATGGAAACCCGGAAGGAAAAGTATCACATATCACTTTGCTAATAGCACACCCTGTTCCACTGTGGAATAAATCGTTGACAACTACAAATACGCCGTCGCTAGTTTATCTTTGCACTTTTGGAAAACGGGCTTAATAAAATTTTGCAATTAAGGGGATTGTGAAATTTCCGCTGCAGCGGACTAGCAACACAGATATTTCTATTAATATTCACAGCATAGCACAGTCTTTTTTGTATCTCAGAGGATATGGTTTTATTTGGCAACTGGCGAGTCGAATGAAACCAATACAACCAGTGATGTATCAAGCCAGTCGTGTCTAAGCTCCTAGTCCGTATTTATGGGCAAATAATCCCCTACTTAAAGAGCACACTAATACCCAGACTGGAGATAGACACTTTGTAGACGAGTTGGCTGAATCGACCTTGTGAAATATGGTTACAGCAAAGTAGATGCTATTATCTGTGACATTCAGGTCACACATGCGACTGAGTATATTTCAGTTAATGGGTCTAATTGATGTGCTCAATGAGAGTGCATTCAACGCTTTCAAACCATTTGGCGTTGAATGTTTCATCATGAATTGCTTGAAACTTCTCGATATCGATTCATTCGCATACATTATATCCACACATTCAATATTATAAAAACTTTTCATCAGAATGAATGCTCCCGCTGAGGTAATAATTATCCAGCAATGATTTTGACATTCCATAATATGTTCTTTAATT
This sequence comes from Ptychodera flava, assembly GCF_041260155.1. Classification (NCBI taxonomy): domain Eukaryota; kingdom Metazoa; phylum Hemichordata; class Enteropneusta; family Ptychoderidae; genus Ptychodera; species Ptychodera flava. Next base: position 3,850,133 of record NC_091941.1, read on the forward strand.
GTTGATTTGGATGAAGTGTTACAGTAATGAGTCTGAATTTAACTATCGTATTTGAAATACACAGATTTACACAGTCTTGTCTCAGGTGACGTTCTTGATTTTCAAATGGACATCCTCGTCCAGCAACTTGCACGTAAATCATTAAAATGTATTTCACTCTACGGAAATATTAATGTTTTGATGTATCCTAAATTCGTGTCATCAATATTCAAAATCACGCAAAAGCCGCGGGCTAGAAGTATGGATCAATCGAAAACAGCCTCTGTTCAGTTTTCCGTATGTACAACCAACCCAAGAGACTATCTACACGAATGGCACTCTTATAGCGGACTACTGCAATTATGTGTTTTTTTAATTTTACCTTTATGCGACTGAATTACTTGGAGTGTTTCGTCAAAACATCATCTTTCATAGGGCTATGCATATCACATTCTAAGCAATTTCATGGGCATCTGAATTTCTTCAAAAAGATTGTGTCCCTTGCCACAGTTTCGACTTGTTCTGCCCTACTGTAACCTTGGTGACGGCCAAAATTTTACGTCATTGCGGGAAAATTAGGCAAATTTAAATGAACATGTTAATTTCCCGTGTATATCACCGCTGCACCTTTGTACATCATGACAGAACGTTGTGTTATACTTCAACTAACGGTATCAGAAGATTTATTTTACAATGGAAAAAATCCATTCTGCAAATTTTCGTATTTGCAATCAATTTTTGATCTAAGAAAAGCAAGCTTACCTCGCAAAGGAAAAATACGCGCCAATAATGGTTCTCATTTTATCATTCAGATATGAGTTGCATTGGGTATATACCTTTTGTACATTGTTGACGTTCCGTGTTTGCTGTCCTAGCCATTGACAACCTAGCCGCACCGAAACAAATATCAAGGATGAAGCAAAGGGGAGCGATAAGGCAAATCTCAAACTTTAATTTTCATCACATTTTACAAGGATTTGATGGAGTGAAGTACAACTATACGAATTAAGTCTAATAGATAACCATCAGTAGCCTAGACAGTAACTCCCAGAACTCTGTAACTTGAAATGGTTCACTTTGATGCAATCTAATGACTGTCACATTCTCTTAACATAGATATGTAATCTGGTTCATGTGACAAGCAGGACAAGTGAACAGATATCCTATATTTACTTAAGAAAATTGATGATAAAAAATTCAAGGTTCTGAGATCCAGGTAATTTATATTTTAGCCTATCAATGACATACACGGTTGGGCCGACTAGGCGTGCCATTTAAGGCATCGATGACATCATGCCTGTACTTTTGTCACGACTTTTTATACCATGTTGTTTAATTTGTTACGTCCTGTGCAAACTGAGATAAATTATCTCAGCAGATGGTGGCAAAGAACGGCCCAGGTGTTGCGCGATGTTAACATATCTACGTATCAATCATTATTTAGCGCGCCAATACACCTGAGCTACCGGTGATATGACGGTAACACACTAGATGCAGAGTGGTACAGGTCGCGTCATTGGTGGTCATTAAACTTTATTTGGATCTGTTTTTAAAATGTCAAACCAACTTCCTAATCACCTAAATACATCCATCCTTGGCGACAGGCGAGTCAAACAGAATGTCTCCAGGTTTTTTTTATTCTCTCAAAGTCTTTGCACAGTTCAAGTACAGATTTGGGCTTAAATTATTTTCTGAAGTCACAGAACATAAAAGAGCAAAGCCTGTCTAAACGCTTTACCAAACATTACATAGATTTCATTAGATAGTGGCAAATGTCTGGTAAAATAACTGCGAATTAGGGATTTTCTAATCATTTCATGACAAGGACGCACAAGGAACCAAGACGTCTAGTCACCAGAACAAAGTCTGACGCCTATTTCGCACTCTTCAGTCGTAAACTTGACGCGGCTCGACTGCAAAGTTGTATGCCACTTTCGATAAGTAAGTGTACATTTAAAATAATGCTTTACTTGAAACAAATCATATTGTGAAAATGGGATGTGATGTTTTTCTGTAGCATCCATATTTACATCATGTTTATGTAGCCAATACATGTTGTTGTGTTTGCTAATTTGTAAAAATCTAGTATTTTAGAGCAACGGCGGCGTGGACAACTGCCGAAACAGACCCTACAGGATCGTTTTGCGAAAAATATTGCTGCACGGAATGCCAAGGTATGGATACAGATCAAGGCGACAATGAATGGCTGTGAGGTAGTAGTCGAAAGAAATTAATTAGCCAGGACAAAATCACTATCTACAAAACCGTTATCTAGTGACGTGATTGGTCATCTGGGGTCACATTGTAATAAGTTATTATTCTAATTAACGTTGTGATTCGTCAGTTTCTCAGGAATGCCAGCCTGAGATTTTTTTCGAACATTTCATGATCAAGGTACGGTCGTTACATTTCACCAGGCGTTGATGTAGAATACTCCTAATTTGTCCATTGCTTGTCTTAGAATTTTAGATAAAACACCTGCTACGTCAGAATAAAAACAACGGCTTAATCCTCATTCAGCCGTTTTTGGCTGTGCTGATTAGTAAATTGTACATTTCCATTAATTGTTGAGGAATAACGACTGTCTCCGTTATTATCGTTTTCTAACAGGGTAATTCGAGACAAAATATTGTAACAATCAATATATAATTAAGACTGTTACGATAGATCGTAACGGCACTATTCATTTCTGTGAGGTAGATGTGCTCGTGTTTTCGGAAAAGGTTTATTGGTACAATATCGAATAACGCTCATAGTTTGTGTCGAAGAGTATAATACGAGCTGAAATGAGTAGATTGCATACATTATGTCAGAAACGGCGAGTGATGCAAATACTATACTATGAACTGAAACTACGGCAAGTTGAGGTGCATTATCGATTGAAAGCTGTCAGGACACCTCAGAAGAGACAGCACTGTTGCATCTGCTCTTAAATGTATTAATGTCACACCTTTACTTTCAGAATACTAAAAGGATCTCAATCTTGGATCGATTTCAGTACAATACAATAAGCCTACCGCAGATCGAACTCTGCAAGCACAAACAGTTTGTATAGAGAAATTGAAGTGGGCGTGGCCTTTCGTGTACAATGGGGCGACATGGGAATACAATGGTATAATGAAATTGGAAATGAACATGATACACACACAGGTCTATAGATGTTAGATGAAGAGGAGTTTGTGTTTGAGCAAGAAGATAATGAATGCAATCGAGATCGGAAAGCTTGTATTGCAGAAAATTGGAAATCGATGCAGTACCGTCTAATGGGCCTATCCTTGTCACTGAACTTATATGTACCGCCACAATTGGCAATTAGAATTGCAAAGGTGACGGACGACTACAAAATCAATGACCACAATATCTTGCGTTCGTGATAATCAGCGATAGAGTGGTAAATTGTCGCAAAAAGACGCGATAAATAACTGGGCAATGTGTTGCATGTATGATCTGACTAAAAGAAAGTACCAAGGAGGCATTTAAATGCGCTAAATGTGAGGAAAAGGACACATGTGTGACGCTGAGTATGTAACGATGGTAACCACATTAAAGTGATTGATAGGCAAAGGGTCATCCTGGCGATTAAGGAAGGCGGAAGGATGCCTGTGTCACGTGATTTCTCGTCTAGCCGGTATCCATGGAAACATCTAGGTTTTATCGTGATATGTCAATTTCACTAAAACGTTCGGCTATTCAGAGCTGTCGGCAGTGGTCAGGCCACACAATTACCGATTCGGGTCAGTGTTTACCCAATTATTGTAATGCTTAATGAATTCTCAATGAGTGGTACTTTATTCTGAATCGGAATCTGTCCGATATGATGCCATAAGCCTAGAAGTTTGAACCTTTTTGCAGAAGTCTTTTTCTCATTATAATATGCATAGGTATCTTTTCTGTTTTGGTTCTAGTTATTTATGGTATCTATTTGATACAATCAGTGTAACTCATGGCTATCTTCTTCGACAGCAAAGAGTTTATGAGTAGAAGGCAAAGCTGATAAACTTTGAAATGTCTGCGTAACCCCTCCGTTACTGAGCCTTTCCTGATACCTGCCACCTAATCACTGCTACAACGAATCCAAGGTACATCATGGAAAGATCAACAGTGCTCGTTGTTCAAAAAGATCAAAAGAGATCTAGATACGCTTCCTTGACCGCTACGTCAACAGAAGCCTGGTCAATGTCGACCAATGGCACAAATCGCTTTGTGACGAAAGCAAACGATACTTGGTAGTAATTGCTGTGTCGATGCATAGTAACCGGAGAGTATTTAGCAATTCTCGACAAAATCAAATTTAACGTTGCAAGCATGAGGCAAGCAACTGCAATCGATGTTTTAAAAAAGAATATTTTATACACTTCGTTGAATTTCGCAAGCATTCGGCATGATTGAGCCGAGAGCATAACTGTGGATGCTTTCTTCTTTAATGTAGAGTGGAATAGGACTAAACTTCTTGTTGAATTTATGGATTTTATTTTGTTCTTCCCTCGCTGCTTTACACCAAGTGAACGATCATATCACAGAATGCAAATAACGCAAAACTAAATCGTACATTTTTATGCAAATAATGACATGTGTTGCAATGTAAGCCAATTTCGTTCCTCGCTTTCAACAAAAAAGGGGACATCCTGTATATTGAAACAAAAAAACGTCATGCTAGTCTGTTTAAAAACATTGAAAACATCAACGTTTCGGGTCAGTAAACAGATACAACAGCTCAAAACCATCTGTCATTTCCACTCAGCTGTAGCGTCCTTGTCGTCAATATATAAACACCTATTCGCATCGTACCGTGACGGTACAAACATTAAGGGATTATGCTCGATGCTTGAAACATGAGCTGATTTGACATTTTCGTTGCCTGGCTCCTTCTCTTAATTTCCCCTTTTCCCCATCTCCCTTATTTTGACAGGAGGTTCTTCATTCAATTGTGATAAAAATGATTATCGTAGCTGACTGGACGCCAATCTTTCAAATTGTGTCATGCCTCAGCGTTTATGGAGATGTACGATATGATTTTCTAGCATGTACACACCTTCACACTCATCATCAGAGTGGAAAGTAATCGATTGTTTACATCCGTCCCGGTTTGGAACAGAATCGGTAATTCTAGCATATTAATTTTGCGGGAAGACGGACTTGTACGAGAGTCTTAACTTCAAAGTCACTTGGACGAAGCTTGTTTGTTGGAAAGTTGTCCACCGACTGCTTAATATAGCAATATGTTTTCGTCATTGGCCAATCAAACGGCAGTGACAATCATTTGCTGTTCACTGAAAGCTGCAGACTATTAAGATCACCAATCACGGTACCTTCATAAAAATTACACAATCCTACGTATCATTAACAATAATGCTACGTCGGCAAAATGTGCCTGTTTTACATATAATCCCATTTCTACTCTCCTTTTAGCTCAAATTAACCCAGCAAGCAAACTTTGGCAACGGTAGAGGGCGCACTTCATAAGATGATGCACTTGTAAGTTTAGATTGTCAGCCAAGTGCACTGTCACAAAATCGCCATGCCTATTGATCTTTCTTTGGTATTATTTTCGCTTGATTTGGTGTTTGATTTGTAAATCTTTCGCGATGTATCCGATGTAGGCGATGTAGAATATTTTCGTGATCTTCATTCGCCTTCAGATTTACATGATATTAATCATGTTACCGACTTAGATAGCATTCTTTTTTAGTTTTCAGAAATATCTTAAAATATCTAAAATACTTGATTTGTTTAGAACAACGATGCTTAAACTAAACAGAGTATTTGTTTTGATTCTTCTAGTGATAGAGCTTGACATGTCGATATAGTAGTTCAAAGGTCAAAGACGACCACGACTATCAAGTTAGTTTTACACTGTCGCGTATTAGTTGCCATATGTTTAACATGTATCAACGTGGTGCTTGTCGATATCACAAATTACATGACCTTAAAGAAGGATAGTTTATCTACTTCTATTCCTCTTATTTACACTTATTGCGTGTGAGAGTGTTGCAAAGAGGGGTGCTGACTAATGCTGCAAGAAAGACAAAAGAGTGTGTTACATACTTTTGTAGAGGGCGCTCACATAATTATATCGTCTAATCATGTGGAAAATGTGCCCAGCGGCGGTTCCGATCATCGAATGCACGAGAAAGAGGATTGATATGCGGGTCTCTCAAGCCGAGATCATATCCTTCTTGAATGAAAATGAAAATGTTAGCGTCATGCACTGATACGTCTGTTAATTTACTGTATAGCACTGACTCTGTCAACAGAAATCTGGACGTTATATTCCTTCTCTGTGAAGTAAAACAATAGCCATGCAATAAGCTTGCCAAAACTGAAATCACATTTTAATTGTTTTCGGCAGCTAAGCCTTTTGTGTATAAAAACCAAGAAGCTCTGATGGGGCATTGTTGAAATCAAATGGCTGTTAAAATTTGATTACGCCCAATGTTTTCATGTGACTCCGGGATCAGCATGCGTTAGCTGGACATGTCAACACTAACGTGCCTATTACATTGCCAAATAAAAGTAATTTTGAGCCAAGTTAGGGTAAAATTAGATATTATCTAACGCAGATCTTAATTTCCTTGTTTATTATTTATTTACATGATTAATTATTTTCCATTGGTAAGGTTAGACTTATTAACTAGAGGAGAATTGTAACTTTCCTGTGAGCCCTCAAAGACCATTTATAGACAAAAAAATTGCGAACGTGATATGAATATATGCATAAAACATACATACATACATACATACATACATACATACATACATACATACATACATACATACATACATACATACATACATACATACATACATACATACATACATACATACATACATACATACATACATACATACATACATGATCCGTATCATTCTGGGTAAATAGAAAGTGTACAAAGTCAAAGATAATGATGAAAATTTAAATAAACTTGATCTCCAAGTAAAAACAGAAAACAAAACAAAACAATCCAGAAAAGACCATAACTTTAGAAATGATTTAGTTTTGCCATAGACAGGAGTCTGTGGTTCTTGGGTGATTGTGACTGTGGTTAGCAGTGAATGGGGTGTACTTGGCCTTCAGGTTGAGTAGAATAGCGCCCTCTGATGCTATATCGACTCATTGCTTCTGCGCCATTTCAATAGCGAAGAGTATGATCCTGAAGGTTTCATCTCAAAATGTGATATTGATTCCAAGACATCCAAATTATTGAAATGGCGTTCCTGTCATCCAAATAAAAAATCACGGTGACGTCTTCGCCATGGTACTATTTCAGCGACTGTTTATCAGACTGTTCACGTTGATATTGGTCAAATATTGTTCTATTTATTTAAAATCCGAAAAAAAAGCCATACACTTATTCAAATGATGATTGGCCAAGAATATTCATGATGGCCACTGGCTTGCATGTAAACTCTTCATGTTACTTGATATGCTATTTTGTATGTTTCACACTCCTGCACCACTGATGTCAAGAGTATTTTATCACTCGTGCTGCGCACGTAGGAGGGTTGCGCCCTCTAGAGGACAGAATACATACATGGCTGACGCAGTCGCTTCACGTGTCGGCCTCTCTCTGTGCTGTCATCATGAAAATTGCTGTAATCTCATTGCTTCCATATGCCTGTCAGTTTGTTTCGCCCGTATCAATGCCTTCTTGTTGACTATTCGTTAAAATATATTCTAATGCGCGAAAGCAATCTAAAATATTTTTAATTGACGGAAACGTCCAGCCAGTCACAATGAAGTGACGACCGACTGGAGATTGTATTTCACCGTCAGATATTTTTTCATTACTTTATTATCATCCAATTAATTAGAAATTCTGTTTTATTGGTTTTACAATATCCCGCTCTAATTGATCCCTTTGTCAATTTCGTATAACCGTTACACATGATACATTACCCCAAAGTTAATTTTGTCCGCGCCAGACACGGCGAACTCACATCATCATGATCACAGGCCGTAGTTTTCACCGGGGCTCTTCTTTTTTCCGAAGCGCAGGTTTACTTGTCGGTTTCAGGTTCCGATGAGCGTGTACCTGCTGTCAATTTCTAGTGAAGCGCATTTCATTCTACAAACTATCGAATTGCTGGCCATCTGACGCCCGCTTGACTTGGCTTTCTCGCCCGACAGTCGATCCCAGCGGAGGGGGTCGTCAGTGTCAATGAATATCTTCAAGATAAAAAAAAACTCACGTTATCATATTCTGTTGACGTGTCATTTCTAAGAAAACAATTCG